>NC_088226.1:13288572-13305230 GCF_036934945.1 Oncorhynchus masou masou | reverse complement strand
GACTTGTGAGGCATCTGTTTCCCAAACTAGACACTAATGTACTTGTCCTCTTGCTCAGTTGTGCAGCGGGGCCTCCCACCCCTATTTCTATTCTGGTTAGAGCCAGTTTGCGCTGTTCTGTGAAGGGAGTAGTACATAGCATTGTACGAGATCTTCAGTTTCTTGGCAATTTCTCGCCTTCATTTAATTTCTCAGAACAAGAATAGACTGACGAGTTTCAGAAGAAAGGTCTTTGTTTCTGGCCATTTTGAGCCTGTAATCAAACCCACAAATGTTGATGCTCCTGATACTCAACTAGTCTAAAGAAGGCCAGTTGTATTGCTTTTTTAATCAGGACAACAGTTTTCAGCTGTGCTAACATAATTACAAAAGGGCTTTCTAATGATCAATTAGCCTTTTAAAATGATAAACGTGGATTAACTAACACAACGTGCCATTGGAACACAGGAGTGATGGTTGCTGATAATGGACCTATGTACGCCTATGTAGATATTCCATAAAAAATCTGCCGTTTCCAACTACAATAGTCATTTACAACATTAACAATGCCTACACTGTATTTCTGATCAATTTGATGTTATTTTAATGGATGATTTTTTTTGTTTTTCTTTCAAAAACAAGGACATTTCTAGGTGACCCTAAACCTTTGAATGGTAGTATATATAGTACTATTTCTATTTTTCTTATTACCATTTTCCTTGTTTTATTTCACTTAGTTCTGTTTGTTGGAGCTAGGAGATCTGAATCGGAAGATCTAGGACTGTACCCAATCCCAATTTTAACTCTGTCTCCCTCTCCCTTTTTGTCTCTCTTCCCCACAGCCCCAATGCACAGGCACCCAATATAGTTTTTACACTTGTGTTGTAATGATTCTCTTATTTGGTTACATATGTGGTAACTTATTGTTACTTCTATTGTCAATTGTGTTGTTCATTCGTTTTGAATTTTGTTACTATTTGAATACATTTATTTTATGTACAAAGGTATTGTTTTTCCTACATTTAGATTTGAGGTAGAATTTCACTGTACATTTACATCATTAGCCTGGCACCAGAGTTGTCAGCTTAATACTGTAATTTTGCTTTACAGTACTATTTTCCTTACTGTAAAACAATACAGCATCCCTGTAAATTTACAGCAAGAATGGTGTAATATGTCTTTACAGTAAGGAAAATAGTACTGTAAAACATATTACAGCATCTCTGCTGTAAAGCAAAATTACAGTATGAAGCTGGTCACTGTGGTGCCAGTATAATGCTGTAAATGTACAGGGGAAGGTTTACAGTGTAATAGGTTACTAAACCTGACCAGAAGAGAAGCAGCACATAGGTACAATTAAAGAGCAGGACCACAAGACCAATTGCTTGGCCCGTTCACCTAAACTCCCTTCAATTCAGTAACATTATGGCCTAGCCATGGGCTAGTACTGAGAAGCAAAGCCTTTATTTCACTCCACCATGCAAGTATTCAATAAGGATCTCCATAAACTATCAATTAACGAGGGGTAAATGTTGTCATGCAGCCACTTGTTCTACTGGATCCACAAAGAGTGGCAGCCCAGTTAGGGTTAGATTGGGTGTTTTGTTTGTTGATTAAACATGGCTGGTGCACCTTCTGGGAACGAGCAACAAATTATTACAGTCAATATTTCCCGATCAGAAGCCATCCTGCTCTGTGCGCGCTCCGTCAGTATTACTAAGGATTACAGTACCTCCTGGACAGAGGGTGGCCCAAAGCTGGCAAACACATCGGATTAGTGAGTCAAACTGCAGCCTTGCACAGCCAAAACTAACCATGGCGTATGGCGTAGCACTGAGAGAAATGTGAGAAGCCCTAACGCAGTGGATCCTATACAGTTTTGCCCCCTATGCTGTCTTGTTAATTTATCCATGAGTATGCCATTAAGATTGAGTTTCATACCAAATGTGATTATTAGATTTAGTGGGCTTTGTTTTGCAAATTTCAGTGGACATTGTTATAGCCCAAGTGATTGGAATGTCTCTGTGCAAATCTATTGTGAATGCTTGAATTTTCAACACAAGCTCTATTTGAATTTCCATACGGGATCTCGGGTTAAAGTAATATATCCATGTTTGTTCTTCACAGTTGCATACCAGTGTGCATTAAAATTCCTACTGATATCTACTTTACATATATTACTTTGAATTGAATTCCTATTTGGGAGCCTGCCTGCTGGAGAGAACCTCAATTTGTTCAGTAAATGTATGTCCTCCAACTCCCCATTTATTAGGCTTAAAAAGCTGTAGGTGGTGCTTTAATTATTTCTCCTGCGCCATAATGGGTTATTTTGAAAGGCTGGCCTGCTTATCGATAGCGCTGAAATGAATGTTATGTCTTAAAAGGTTCCTTCCTCAGGTTCTTCCTCTAGCCGTCGATAAGGTGTTCGGTAGGGAAGCGATCCTTAGACATCTCGGTGGTTGTTGATGGATATGGTCACACTTCTGAGAGGAAAACAGCATTGATTCTGTCCCACTATCACTTCTAATTTTCTTCCAGCCTTTGCACAATGGGATCCTTTATGCCTAATCACACCCACTTACAGGGCTGGTACGAGGCTTTCTTTTTATTTCAAGAAGTATGCCTGAAGCTCCCAGACAGAGTGTGTCAGTATTGAAGTGTTTCTGGCCTGTCAGATCTTACCCACTTCCTGCTCTAATGTGATCGATCGGACTGGCGACAGAGTCATAACATGCTCCTCCTCTACCGTCTACAGGACACTTTGATAGTGACATTTCAGACCCAGTTAGACCCTGCTTTCCCTGGCCCATTAAAAAAAACTGGACCTCAAGTGAAACCCTGTGTCTGGTCCATCCCTGAGCTTCCTGCCGCATTAATGACAGAATTGTACATGTCAGTACTACCAGGGGTCCAAGGATGAAATAATGTGCATGTAGTAAGTCAAATCTGAGGTCTTGGCCTTGATGTGTAAAGAGCATTTGCAATACCACTTTAATGGCGAAAGGAAGGAGAGAGCTGGGGGTTGGTGACTAGCCTATTGGAGGACATGTCAAGACCTTCACGCCAACCATTTTAATTGCAACCAGAAAATGCCTATTAGCTAAAGAAGACTTCCGCTGCAGGCTGAAATAAGATCACTAACACCAGCCCATGCACTGTTTAGTTCAGATTGTGAGGGATGTTATTTAAAAGTAATTATGTATCGAGACCATGAGGATGAGTAACTTTGATAAACAACACTGATGAGTATTGTTACTTTTTTTTTAACCAACCTCTGACACCTCTGTAATTTGCTGGAGCTGACTTATGTTGTTAATTAACAACTGTGCATTTTGGGGACATTTCTAAAAGCATAGTTATAAGTAGAAAGCTGGAGAAAATGCTTTGATGGGACTACTCAGGGATACAATCTCTCTGCTGAGGTGGGTTCTGAGTAATGGTTTTTATAGCTAACTTTTGATGGAGGATGGAACACTGCCTGGCAGTGTGATCAGAACCAATCCCCTGTATGAAATGGAAAAGGTTAATGCAGTTTAAGGGCTGAAATAATAACTAATTATCCTTGGGTTAACTACACCCTATGGCAATTTCTCTCATGTCCTGCTATGTTTGGCTTGACCCAAATCAATGAAAACAGTCCACCTATCAAATCATTAAACAGAGACTAACCTCCAGCAGAACGGCAGCCTACTTTAATGACCACTGTGCAACTGAAGGCACACTCCAAAGGGTGCAACTGAAGGCACACTCCAAAGGGCAGCTAAGGTCTGGAAATGAAACTGAAAAGTACCCCCCCCCCCCCACCCACACACACACACACTTCTACTATTATCTGGATATTTGACTTGTAGTGTCAGATCCAAGATGCCACAGGAGTTTAAGCTCCATTTTTACGAGCTCCCAGAATTGTTTTATTACAGTGTAGTTCAGTCATTGGAAGTGATATCTCAGTGTATTCCTCTATTGAAGTACGGTGATCATCAACAACGCATATGGAGATCAGGCTCATAATAGTGAACTTTGTTAGTGTTACATCCTATTGATTACAATACAGTTTCTGGGATGATCAGTATGCAATGTTAGATGTCAAACGTACATTCAAACAGAGACGTTGAAATGATCATGGAGTTGAAGTCCTATAATAAACCACAACATTTACCCATTTCGCTTTCACCCTCTGACTGAATTCAATCTCTCATAGGATATTCAATGACAACACACATATGTTACTTTACTTTGCGATAGTATACTAAAAGATAAGAGCACTCTAGATTGAAAAGTGCCAAGATCTATAGATGGGGCTTGTTCACCTTCTGAAATAGACTGATTTGAGGCATATGAAAAGAGCTGACATCCACAAATAGATTTGGACAGTGTTGCCTTAACATCTGAGGACACTGTTTAACTCATCCCATCTCGGGAAGTTTTCACACTTCACGCTTCATTAACCTCTGGGTCGCAGGTTCCCTGGGAAGTCGGGAGAGGAAAATGCCTGTTTACACCGTTCTCTAGAAACCCCCACAAAGTGGTTAGTCTTCATTGTGGCATATCAACACAGGTAAAAAAAAAAACATGTGATGGTGGGGAGCGAAAGCCCTGTAAGCTGTCTGAATATAACCTAGCTTCAAAACATAAAATGCTTTCTATATACAGCAGGTATCACCCAGGTGGATCGTGCATATGTGTGCTGGATGGTGTTGGTCATGTAACGCCATACAATCAAATGCACGTTCCATTCATTACATGTAACCCATGATATCATTTCTGGGTGCAAAAAGAGTCAAGTCAAGCAAATAAGACCTTGTGTGGCAGCACCTTGTCGATTCCATGTAGGTTTCCTTTTTTTTTTTTTTTTTGGCTGAATGTATTTGGAAACAGATTGAGTGATCTTTTTAAAGCATGTGGGTGTTGACATATGGGTCCACTGAGGAAGTACATCCCTCCATATCACACATGAGCTGAGAGTGGCTAGATAAGCTGAATAAGCTATAGGTCTATCTATAATACATAGGCCTATGTTAAATGTCATTACTCATGACTTTGAGGAAGACCCCTTATTAGTTATTTGGCTAGAATTCTGTGGTTGGTTCATTAAATGAAAAAAAGCTAATGAAACACTTTTCACAAGGTGATAATTAGCAGAGAAGAGCAGGGCTGCAGTCACAGGCTGTTAGATATTTAATAACCACAATGACCAAGGGAGTTGGTGTTAATTTCTGGGTCATGTTTATGATGTTGATTTATTCCAGGTCAAAATAATGGATGGTAAACGCCTCAAATGTAAACCAGAATGTCTACATCCGGATATGACAAGATGCGTTTGCTATAGAGGAAGCATTTTGGGGCATAGTGAATGTAGCTGAAAGCAGATTGGCGCTAGGCCTATAACTCAAACCTTACAAAAACTGAATAATTCTAGGTGGTTGCCTTTATTGTTTCCCACATGGTTTGATGTAGTTGGTTGATATGACAGATGGATAGAGTATAATTCAGTCCCCCACTGCCTGTACTTTCCAAGCGTGAATTTGCAGATAAAGCCGACAGGCGACAGTTGAGATGATGAGATAATTAAATGTTATAGAAGGTCTTCAAATGGGTGGGCCTATTACACAACAGACATTAACATTTCAATAGAATATTTCCATCTTCACACATCTCTACACTCTTATAAAAAAAAGTGCAATCTAGAACCTAAAAGATTCTTCGGCTGTCCCCATATAGGAGAACCCTTTTTAGAATCATTTTTGGTTCCAGGTAGAACCCTTTTGGGTTCCATGTCAAACCCTTTCCACAAAGGGTTCTACATGGAACCCTTAACCCTTTCCACAAACGGTTCTACATGTAACCCAAGTGTTCTACCTGGAACCAAAAAGGCTTCTCCAATGGGGACAGCTGAAGAACCATTTTGGAAATCCTTTTTTCTAAGAGTGTAGAGCCAACATTCTACTTATAGTAGCCTATGTTTTTGTCTTGGCCAATAGCTACAAAAATGACTGCTGGCTTCTCTCTTGTCAAGCTTTGATTGTACTGGATGCTCTATAAGACATGTTGTAGTTTGTGCTATAGGCTAGTAGTGCATTGTTCATGATCGACTATGATCGACTAATCTCAACAATGCAGCCAATGACTTTATGTCAAATTGAAGTCATTTTAGTTTAGGCTACCAACGTAGTTTAGCTAATTCAGTGAGGCTGATAGAGAGAATGAAGGGGACTTCCTTCTGTCCCAGTGATACCCAAAGAGAAACACTGGCACTTGGATCTTTAACACAATCGCTTAAAATGCTACTTGACATTTGGCTCCTATCCTGGAGCAACTCCGCCATGCTTTTTTAGGATTTTATTACATCGCATGCTTATTAATGGACCGACAGACTTAATCGCTCTTATCTCGGCCAAGCAAACGTGGGATAGGATTATCATAGGCATGTGCATTGTTTTACGGTCAATGCCTAAATTGATTTTGAGTCACGTGGAAATGAAATGATTTGCCATGTTTTGTCTAAGGGTTGTTGTAGCCTAATATTATTGGTGTACATTTGCAATGTTTGATTATTATAGAAAATATAGGCTCACATCTGCAAGTCATATACGCATATACTAAACTATGTTGTAGGACTATCTATAGATCCACATCGAATAGCTAAACTAATTGGTAATTTGATGTCTGTCGTGTATGACTGATCATTCTAATCTTGAATTGATTTGGCTCAGTCCTTCTACATTCATGCTCATTTCGAGCTACTGAAACAAAGCCCTGCTAAGCAGATACTATTAGTGACAAGTTTGTAGAAAACCTCTGACAACAATACGTGAATAACCGCTTAGAAACTCAAAGAATCTTCAAAAGTATCATAAGGCCTGTTAGGAAACATGATCTTGGAAAATGTATAAGGAAAAGTGCTTAATAACATTCCTATAATCTACAAAACCAATGAATTAACAGGTCACTAAACCCAATTTTCGTTGTGTTCATTTCTATAATAATGTGTACTAGCCAGCTTCAAATAGTTATGACTGTGACAAATTAAACGATGAGACAACAATTAATGAATTGCTTCATGAATAAAAATTGATGTTACACTTACTCATTTCTAACACCAATAGGCCCATGCAATGCTGAAGAAAAACAACGTAAATGGACAAGTAATTTATTCGTAGGCATATCTGTATAATTATGTTGTTACGTTCGGCATTGGTGTGTGCTATGAACATTGCATGTTGTAAAACTATAAACAGTGTGCCTCTTTCATTCTTAAATAATGTCAATGGCATAATTCCTGGTTCACCCCCTTAATTTGCAGAAAAAATGGCAAATGACAAAATAAGTTAATTTACTCAAAGCTGCGAGGGAGGGAAAAGAGAATGTTGCAAATGAGGTTCTTGATATCACGCTCATAATTAATTGCGCAAATTTGTTTCTATTAAATAAAAATAACACGTATTGAGAAACTCAATTAGCATTAATTAAGCTTGATATCCCAATTTGGATGTGTCGTTGAAAACAAGCTTTTTCGTAGTCTTTTTTCCCTCTCTGATGCTGAATGCGAACGAGAGTTCTGCCTTTGGGCTGCTTTTCCCTCCTTTGAGAGTTGAAAATGAAAAATGGAAATGAAATATCAGGAGGTGCTAAATTAGCTGCCTGATCTGCACTTATTGCTGCATATACGCCTCTATTACTTTGCCAGTCTGAGTCGCTCTTTTAGCATTCCAGGCATGGAGAGGCGTCGAGATAGCAGATTTATCAAATGGGAAAATGAATGCATGATGATCAGTTAAATTGAAAATCAGCGCCTGCATGACAGCCCGACCTGACACCTCCGTAATTAGAAAGAAAAATGATGGCGTCCGATGCATAATAGAGCAAAAACAATTTACACTCTCCCATAATGATCCGGCGTTCAAATTGAAAATTTCTCCGGGTAGAAATTGAATTCATAAAGTATGATTCATGGAGGACACATTTCCTGGAGGCTGCCTGGGCCATATCGATTTATAGTTTGTCTTGAATCATACAGCGTGCAGCTCTCAGGCAAAAAAAAGCTTAACTACTTAAGCAAATCGCTAATTTCACCTTAAGGCCACCAGTGTGCAGCCACGATACTCCTGTTCGTTATGCTAATGAATTAAACATGAACACCCCCTACCATACAACATACGCTCCAAATAAGACACACACACACAATATATATATATATATTGAAGGACACATCCAGAGAACTCTAATTTCCAAATGGCCTATCCGAAATGGCAACTCATTGACAGAAATAAAGCTCAATAATTGGGGGAGCTGGACAGGCTGCGGCTGGCTGAATAAGAAGATAATGTCTTTAAATATTATGTCGGGTATAGGAATATATATTTAATAAAAGTTAAAAGTATTATCTTTGTTGGGTTGAGGACTTCCAAGGGCCATTGTATTTGGATCTGTTTTCATCAAATAATAAGTTATTCATTAGCTTATTGACTTTCTGTCTCTGCCATAGGCCTATATACTCTCTGTTGAGATTAAATTTTCCCTTTCCCTATACACTTTTGCCTGTCTCTTATACCAAAAGCCCCCCTTCACCCACACCCAATAAGTCATTGCTTCCTCTGAGCAAACAGCAGTCATCGGGTGAAAATTATGTAAATATTATGAAAGGGACACAGGCTCAGAAATTCATTTGCGCCGGCTCAGATGTAAAGCTGCCCCTCTGATTATTTTCAATTTATTTGCAAATCAAGACCCTAAAAGAGTAGCAGGAACTCTGGGTATTTAAGGACACACTAGAATGGATGTTTTCTATTTTTCGGATTTAGATGTTCGTGTTATTGAGGGCATTTTCACGTGAGTTATACCTATAGGCCCTATCTTGTAAAACAAGCTGTATGCGATGTGAATGGTCTTTCCTTTCTTACCTCGATTTTAAATCTGGTCAACATTGCTAATATTGCCATGGCGCAGATGTCCCCGAGCCTGCACAGCATCCCTGGGGACCGCCAACCCTATTAGAACAAATGTGTTCTGCTATTGTAAATAGGCACGTTTGCTTCGCCCGTCCTATTACAGCCGACGCATGATCAATAGGCTGATAACACAGAAACATCAATGTAAGCGACAGAACAATGAGGGATATCATCGAACATCTATCTTAATATAGCCGGCTACAAGGGCCCTGACAAAGTGAAAAGCTCATGAAAATTCCGCCCCACGAATTCCCATCTCCTATCCAATATGCACAAACACACTCCCAGCTGCCGGGGCTATTATTTTCGTATTTCAATTTGACACCCCAGCCTTTCATGCTAATTCTATTATTCTTGGAAGTTTATGTGATTTCATATCACTAGAAATCGGTAATGTATAATAACCCTTTGGGCTAAAATAAACTGAATCCCTGCAGTAGCCACCGGGAAAATAATTACTTTCATATCAAAACTCTGCAGGAGTCGAGCGGGTCCTTTCGCCTCCGGCTCGTAACCTCATTTCAGTGAGGCTTATAGATGAATAAATTTGTTAAAGCAATACACAAAATACAACATCAGATTTTAGCAGAAAGCGCTACCTATACCCACTATACGGGCTATTTAAGGTCTCACACGGTTTGGATGTATTGTATACAATCGATTTATTTATGAAAACCTTACATATATAAATATTATAATACTTTTTACAGCCTTTGAGGATTTTTGTGGTTTTTATGTATTTTTACAGTTCGTTACACAGGAGGGGGGGGGGGGGGCTTGTACTACTACCACCACCACCACCACACACACACGTGCACATATACACGCACGCACGCAACAAACACACACACAGTTATAACCCATCATCGTCAGAAAATGGGCTATATATGTCATCTGTAAAATGAGAATTTATATTCTAAAACGTGATTGGGCTTTGGGCAAATGAAAGGTGTTGTTGACGCTATCAATATTGTTTCTCACCTATAGGTCTATTATTCCATATCGACATCTTGAGTCTCTGTCTTTGTCTCTGGTGGACAGTTGGTTGTCACAGACTCGGAACTCTCTGGGTAGTCTTTTACAGACTGCTCTTTTTTGTCTAATGGCAGATACTTTGAATCATCATCATCTTGGAAATATGTTGCACTACAACTGGCTGAAGACTGACTACAGTTTCTACTGGAAAAGGTAACATGGCCTGGGCTGTTCTGTGGGGAACTAGTATTTTTCGGGGTAAAGTTGACCTGCACTTTGATTGCTTTCGCGTCGTTGAGATTGTTGGACTCCTTATGGTTTTTATGTCCAGTATTGGCAGATAAGCTGCTGTCATTCACTGGGGTTCTTTGTGTGGAGTTGTCAGCATCTGAATCTGATGGTGTTGTCTTCAAAGCAGTCTGAGGAACAATGAATCCAAGCGGCTGGGTGATAGGATAGAGTAAGAAATGTCCTTTCCCTATCAAAGGCCGCGAGGAGGGTAAGGCAGAAAATCCATCTATGTTCGGTTTGCGCCTTGGTCTGGAGTCGGATAGAAGGCTTTCTACGCTGAATGGGTTCAGTTTCTGAAGGTTGGAGACTCTGCTATTGGCGCACATGCTTGACTGTTGACTGCTGTCGGACGAGTCCAGCTCGGATCCACCAGCATCTTGGTTCAAGTGTCTTTGGTTCTGGAGGGTTTGTGGTGTTTGGTCACAGCTCGATTGGGTTTGGTTTCGGCCTACAGAGTCACAATGTGGATTTTGTTCACTGTCTGTCACTTGTGACACTCCACTGTCACTGTCAGATCCTGGGGTGTGAAATAGGTCCCCTGACAAAAGTTTATTCTGGGACCTCAACAGTCTTCGCTCCTGCTTCCTCTTCTTCTTCTCCATCCTCTCCAGCTCTCGCCTGGCGATCTCCTCCGCGTCCATGGGCTCTCCACTGCATGTTGTTGGGTGGGAGTTGTGAGCTGGTCGCCCTGGACCCTTCTTTGTGTTTTCTTTTTTCCTCCACTTAGCTCTACGATTTTGGAACCATACCTGCATATTAGAGAAACAAATCATGTTACGCATGTTCAAAAAGAAGATGTCCACTCTCTTAAAAAAAATACATAGGCCTAATAATAATTTAGGCTAATATTTGTGTGAACCATTGGAATAATGTTTTGTACCAAAGAGCAATGCCCCTTGCTTGTAGGCCTACAATTATTTATTATCAGATGCGATGACAAAAATAACCATATTTATTTTCCAATTCGACTAGGCCTACAATTATTCCGTGTGTTTATGCCTTCTTCGTTATTCAATTAAAAGTTAAATGCTGTGTCTGATCTGGAAAATGCTCCATGAAAACATATATCTCCCTTATGATGGGCCCTTGTGTCCCAATCAAATGCATAATAATAAATGGTTTAATATAGTTACAAATACTCAAAATTCCACCAACACTTAACTGCCTAAAAATGGCTAAAGTAACATGACAAATATAGGACTAAACCAGCGTTTCTCAAACTCGGTCCCCGGGACCTCAAGGGGTCCACGTTTTGGTTTTTGCCCTAGCACTACACAGCTGAAATAATCAACTAATCATCAAGCTTTGATCATTTGAATCAGCTGTGTAGTGCTAGGGCAAAAACCAAAACGTGGACCCCTTGAGGTCCCGAGGACCGAGTTTGAGAAACGCTGGTTTAGTCCTATATTTGTCATGTCACTTTAGCAATTTTTTTTTAATTTTCTCTGTGCATAACACAATATACATATGAGCGTTTGACATCAGAAGTGCAAATGATCACGATAATAAGTCCACGTGCATGGACATTTGACTGATGAGGAGAGATGGGGGAAAGGTGTGTCCTTTATAAAAATGTAGGACTTGAAAATGTATCAATATTCAAGTTCATAAATGTTTGTGTATACTTGGGTGTTTTATAGGTTTATATAGGAACGACTGAATGTGCATACGTAGATGTATGTAGATATATTAATTTTGAGTATGTCTGAGTGCAAATAATATAGCCTTATCGACTGAATCTACACAATTTATATTAATATCAAGTACAGCAAATGAACTGACCATTCCATGGCTTAGCCATATTTAAAGTATTTCTCCTTGAACCAGAGGTCCTCTTTATACTCGGTTTGCTGCTCGTATCACCCTTGAAGACTATCTCTCTATAAATATATCGTATAATGTGTTATTTAAATACATATTCACGTTTGATAATGTTTTCCTTTTTAAAATTGTGAAAAGGATTTGCTGTCATTTGCAGTTTTGAAGCATCGTACTGTATGTGTATATATATTGAGGCATCGTACTGTATGTATATGTATATTGAGGCATCGTACTGCACATACTATAATAGGCCTCTATGTGCCTATATTACACGAGCTCCCTGTGGAGTTTTTGGTCACAGTACAAAACAAAAAAGAGACAGGAATTACAGGACAACTATATATCTAAAATAGACTATTGTAATATATTTGTGTAAGAGACATGGGGAATAAATAGGCCTACTTTCCTTTGTTCAAACAGCCTGTCAGCGTTTAAGAATCATTAAGCTACACATCATAACAAACCAACAACAGTGAATGCCAAAAAGTGGATATGGTTGATATTTACCTGTACCCTCGATTCTATCAAGTCCAATCTCAGAGCCAGTGCTTCCCTCATGAACACGTCGGGATAGTGACTCTCATTAAAAGCCTTTTCTAATTCTTCCAGTTGCCAACCAGTGAAATTTGTGCGAGTTCGTCGTCTCTTACAACCGGGGCTATCCTTGTCTGGGTCACACGAATCTAGCATGAGAATACAAAACAAGAGTCGCAAAAGTAGCCTGAATGATTTTTGCAAGGATACGTTCTTTCTGTGGTCCTTTATAAAGAAATTAATCAAATATCGTCTAATAAATTAGGCTATTATGTCCGTTTTCGATGGTAAGAAAATAGTAGTAATTATAGACTATTAATCACACAATGTTGATCCTGATAATGATAACAATAACACAGTAAAACATTCTACTAACAATCGAGAAATTGTGATTTTTTTTCCCACCCTGTCACACACAACACAAGGGGTTTTCACGTTTGGAGCTGAGCTCGTATGCTGCTCTCCACTGAAATGAATAGCATAAAGCCTCAATTTGAAAGCAGAAGACTGCTTCTTTGTTTCTTAGGATTTGGATTCCCTCTTTAACGCTTTATGGAGAGGATATACAGGATATACAGACACTTTCAGTTCTTTGTTTAGTCCTTTGATCTACAGCCAACCTTTTGATTTGTATTGTATTTCGTTTTGCTTACCTGTCAGCTTGTACTGCTGGTTATCTCCATTCATACCACAGCCAGACAAGAGGGGGTTCGAATTAACCACTGAAGCTGTGCAGGAACCATTAAGTAATCCGTCTATTGAAAAAGGAACTGCGGCCGCAGATTGAAGTTGATGACCGGCTAATTCGTAAACATGATGGTGGCTTAGATGGTACGGAAAGCCCACCATCCCGCCGAGAGAGCCTCCGAACTGGGCATGAGGTGGATCCAGTATCCTGCTGTCCATCATCTCCTAGGCAAAAGGAAACGACGTCTGGAGGTTGGTGGTGTGAATTTAAAAAGCATGCAGTGCGAGTGGCCAGCGAGGAGGGGACATGATGTGGAGGGAAGGATGAGCTGTACTTTATCAACATGAACCTTCCAATAATTAGCCTAGGCTTTGGGAATTTGAGACCAATGAGAAACGGTAATCGAGTATGACGTCAGAGGCGCGGTCTGCAAACGCTTTCCATATCGATTGCTAATTAAACCTGACATCCACCTCAATAAACAATATCAGAGCTGTCACAACAAGACAGGAGGGCTTTGATAAGAACTACATCACAACTACACGGGGGACCACCAAGAGAGAGTGATCAGATTGAATCCCAGTAAAAGGTGAAAGAGATGGACTAATTTCGAACGCTCGCTCCCACATCTAAAATGATGGAGAGGCTAGTCACAGTTTTTGGTCAACATGTTATGGCGTTTTAAATTTTTACTCTCTCTATTAATCGATGCCGAGTTACAAATACCCTCATTTTACACAAAGACATTTATCATCCAAATGCTGTCAAATTTTATTCGAGACTACAACCAATTCGCGTGCAATATAACGGGATGTTGATAAAAGGGGGCGATCGACTCCTCAGCCTGCTGTCGATAGGCTGATTGAAAAAAGGCAGATGTTAAGTTATTAATTACATCACACACTAATTAATCTTCTGCTAATAAGAGGAACGATATTAGGAAGAAACGTGAACCCTTATTCCCCAGCACTTATACTGTAATTAATGAGACTTAATTTAGAAACGTGTGAGAATTTTTCCCATGTTAACAAAGTAGCTTCTTGTGTATACGGTTTTGTAGTTATTGTTATATATTTTCTTTGGTAGGCTAGTTTTGAACTCATGTAGGCAGGTAAATGCTGTCTTTATGAGGCAAACAAATAAAACATTGTAGCTTAGATGTGCAGCACCAGTGTGTCATCTAATATCTATCTATCTATCTATCTATCTATCTATCTATCTATCTATCTATCTATCTATCTATCTATCTATCTATCTATCTATCTATCTATCTATCTATCTATCTATCTATATATATATATATATATATATATATATATATATATATTCAAAAATTGTATTATATTTACCTTTATATGCCTAGAGGT
Organism: Oncorhynchus masou masou; assembly: GCF_036934945.1. NCBI lineage: Eukaryota > Metazoa > Chordata > Actinopteri > Salmoniformes > Salmonidae > Oncorhynchus > Oncorhynchus masou. The sequence continues at coordinate 13,290,627 of NC_088226.1, read as the reverse complement.
TATTTATTCTCGAAGTTCAAAATAGACTAATCTCCAGTGAAAACGGAGGACATTATGATTGTGTAAAAGGTTAACAAAACTATCTGACCATAGTCTACTGTGGGGAAGCTCCGAACCATTCATTTTTGTTACATTATGCTATTTGTCCGGAGACCTTCATAGGACTAGTCCATGTTTCCCCACTCGCTAATGTAAAGAAATGTGTTGTGAATAAAGCGAATCAATCCTACCTAAGTAGGTCTAGTAGTTCTGTCTCTCTGCTCTTTAGGCTACAGAGAAAATTCATTCTACTTTATTTATCCCATGTCTGGTGCTGTCGTAATGATAATCTGAGTTGAAATTTCGCTCCCCACTCACTCCCTGACCCTTGGCACCCGGATTGGCGTGTTGTAATAACCCGAATCTCTCAACAGTAACCGTGAAAATTGTTACCTTATTAGCATGCAAATTGTTTAATTAATATTATTATGAGGAAGTATATAATCCGTTCGTCACTTGACCTCAAGCCCATATAGCACCCCTCTGCATTTCAATGTGTACATTTTAATGAACTCCTTAGAAATGTCTCAGGATCTGGCCGTTTTATCCCTCTCCCCTACAAAGATGTGGTTGGAGTTGGCTCAGATGCCCTTCTCTTTGTATTTTAACTAAGTTTATCATGTTTTACAGATGTTTTATGAATAATTCCAACCATTCATGTATTTTTTGAACATCTAAAATTCAATAATTGCTTCTTGTCAATTCGGATCGTAACCCCATCCAGGCGCACGGGCTCAGTGAAAAGCAGCCCTTGACACGCAGTCCCGGGAGACATTGCATTTAAATCCGTTTTTCTACAACCGGGTGACATTGTCAGATCCTAGCTTTAATTAACCCGATAATAAGACGAACAAGGCTTGCATTCAATGCCGCTACAGGCCTGTCTTTTCATTTGAATTCAAGAGTTTCATCAACAATTTAACTGGCCTTGGTTGATAGGACATGAAGGTCCAGTAAAATAATAGAAAAGTGCCTCAGAGTCAACACCCTAAACTGCAGAACAATAGACTCTTCGAAAAAAACCTAAAATGGTTCCTTGGCTGTTCCCATAGGCTTTCTCCATATTAGAACCCTCTGAAGAACCTTTTCTGGTTCCAGGTATAACCCTTTTATGGGGCCAGCCGAAGAACCCTTTTGGAACCCTTTTCTTTTATAGGAGTGTTTTATAGAGCTGGTAGCTTAGCCTATATGACAAGTAGACCTACATTGGTTCATGTGATATTTGTCTACCCTATTGTTGCCTTTACCACCTGATCTAAAATAGTGACTTTCTTGGATAAACCCACATGCGGATGGAACAGCTAGCTCCATACACATCCATCCCTGACCTACAGGTCAACCATTGGCATGAAATGCCTATCTTTTATTTCCGATTATTTGAAAGCAACTGGCATAAATCACACATTTGAAGATATCAAATCATAATTTCTGAAGGCCATCAAAGCTGCAGATGAGAAAACAAATAGGCCTATTTAGCCGACCGGCTATAGGCCTACTGTATGCTACTTGTTGTAGGCTATATGTCACATCATCTTCACAATCTCTTCATACTATGTTGTAAGTGTTGAACCAGATGACATCAAATCACTCCTTAGGTCACAGATGTTTAGAAATGTGAAGAATGAAGCATAGCCTGTGACCGCACACATAGCAAATGTGTATGTCTGTGTGTGTAGGCGTCTGTCTGTCTGTCTGTCTGTCTGTCTGTCTGTCTGTCTGTCTGTCTGTCTGTCTGTCTGTCTGTCTGTCTGTCTGTCTGTCTGAGCCTCTGTAGGCCTCTGTTTATAAGGATAGACTATGTGAAAGCATCACAATAAGGGCTAAAACACTGTCATAGCATATCATGACAGGACAGGTTATTATGAAAACAGATTTTACACTGTCTGAGCATAGCTTTGAGCATAGCCAACTGACTGTTTAGTATTATAGCCTAGCCAACTGACTGTTTATGACAGCATTATAGCCTAGACCATATGACAGAGTGTTCAAGTAAAGTCTACTGTTGTTGCAGCACAC